>NC_077228.1:481880854-481897549 GCF_027887165.1 Monodelphis domestica
GAAGCTCCCTTCCTAGAGCAGGAAAATCAGCCTTAGATATCTTACAAAGGAAATTGGGATGGAGGAAGAAGCAGGCCATATTCTCCTTCTTAAGGTGTAAGAAGCTGGTCTGTGGCCCAGTTCATTTAGCTCAGGGCGTATACAATTCCTAGATTATCTCTAGAAAAGAGGAAAAGTGAAAGATTTCTAGTGTGTGTGTGTGTGTGTGTGTGTGTGTGTGTGTGTGTGTGTGTGTGTGCTTAAAGCATGACCATGACATAAATGCCTCATAAAGGCTTGGGCTTAAGGGGCTTAGAAGCTAAGAGACCATTTTCTCCTCCTTTCAGGGGAAGATTGGGATTTGTCGTGGGGGTAGAGAGGGAGATATGGAAGGTATGGGGACAGAGATCACTTTATACTTCAACCTGATGAGGACTGGGGTTATGTGGCATTGGGATAGCAGGTAGAGATCATTCTCTCTAGGCAAATGACTGTGTACTACTGAGATGGGCTCTGATCTAGCCCCGCAAAGGCCTCTCCCCATCTATCCTGTACCACTGATCCAACCTGGTCATTTCCTGTTCAATGATATGCAATCAATCAAATAATCAACAAACATTAATAAGACACCTACTATGTGCCAGGCATTATTCTAGGTGCTTAGAGACAAAAAAGAAACCGTCTATGACTTCAAGAAGGATATATTATATTGAGGTAACTGGTCATTCAATATGCAGAACTCTTTTTTTTAATTTTAATTTTTAAAAACCTTTACCTTCCATCTTAGAATTAAGTTCATTGGTTCTAAGGAAGAAGAAGGGCTAGGCAATAGGGGTGGTGGTGGTGGTTAAGTGACTTGTCCAGGGTCACACAGCTGGGAAGTATCTGAATCCACATTTGAACCCAGGACTTCTCATCTCTAGGCATGACTCTCAATCCACTGAGCCATCTAGCTGTCCTGAATACATGGAGCTCTTTAAAAAAAATTCAGGGTTAAATATTAGTGGGAGAGAGATTTTTTGACTCAGGGTCAAGGACCACTGGGGGGAAAGGGCTATAGCAAAAGAAAGCTTAATTCAGGGAACCCCTGTTATAATGTTGATGTTGGAGACACAGGGCTTGTATCTGTGTTCTAGGCTAATCATATTACAGCAGAGTTTTACTGTATTTATTTGTGAATGTTTTAGGAAACAAGAGCTGATGGGTTGGAGTGGAGCTGGGTAGCAACGAACCATGCTTTAATGGACTCATTACTCTGGATTCTTCACTCCTTTCCTTCTATCAAGGGCACTATCATTCTCCTACTTATCTAGGCTTCAAACCCTGTAGTTAGTTCTCTTTGACTTTGACTTTGACTCTTCTCTTATCTCCCCTCTCCTCCCAGCCACCATGGAATCAGTTGCCAGCTCTGTGGCTCAAGGACTGTTAGCAAGCTGGTTAGAACATGGTACAAACACCAAGGTTAAGGACTCAGTCCCCAATACATTTCAGCTGACTTAATTTAGGTGCATCTCTTGGTGTTCTTGTGAGAAGGCACGTATGGTTCCAGCTGGAGTCAGAGGACCTGAATCCTAATCCTATCTCTGCCACTTTAAACCTCTGTGACTTTGGTCAAGTCACTTAATTTCTCTGGATCTCACTTTTCCTCATCTCTAAAACAAAGGGGTAAAATGAAGTCACCTTTGAGAAATCCTTCTAGCTCTCTAGGCAGATGGTGGAACAGTTGATAGATTGCTGGGTTTGGAGTCAGAAGGACTTGACACTTGCTCCTGTGTATCCTGGGCAAGTTACCTAGCCTGTGGTGACCTCAGTTTTCTCAACTATAAAATGGGGATAATTATAGCACCTACCCCGCAAGGCTATTATGAGAATCAATTGAAATATTTGGGAAGCACCTGGCATGTGGTAGGAGCTATCTTTCCATCTCCAAAGCTATGATTCTATGATGCTGCCAATGATACTTCCATCATCATCATCATCATCATCATCATCATCATCATCATCATCATCATCATCCTGTCTTTTCTACCTAATTTTGCCCCTCCCCAATCCATACTAATTTGGGCTTTATCACCTCAAATCTCAACATTTTAATGGCTTCCTAATTGGCATTCGCATCCAATCTCTCCCTTCTAATCCATTCAGCACCCAATTGCTACGCTTCCCACCTTAGGTCCCATGACTCTCCCAAATGAATCATCTGTTTCAACTAGTCTGAGCTATTCACTGGCCCCTGAGAACAAACCCCTCATTTATTGATGTCTCTGCTCACATTTCTCTTCCCTAACTAGAATGCCAGTCTTCCTCCTCTCTGGTTACCTAAATCCAACTCATCTCTCAAGGCTTAACTCCAGTTCCACCAACTCCCTGAATTCTTCTCTGAATTCTTCAGCCCTTTGATGATCTCTGCCTGTTCTGAACTCAGATAGTCTTGAACATCAGTGGCCCTTACTAGGCACTTAGCATGTGCTGTCCTATAGAGAGGAGACAGCTAAGACACGGTCACCAGACCACTGGAGTTTGAGTAGGAACTCTGAAGTCAAGCCTTAGCACTAGCATTTCCTAGCTATGTTACTATGAACCAATCACTTAAGGTCTCTGAGGCTCAGACTAACCATTCAGTTATTTCAGATCTGTCTGACTCTTTGTGGCCCCATTTGGGGTTTTCTTGGCAAAGATATTGGAGTGATTTTCCATTTTCTTCTCCAGCTCACTTTACAGATGAGGAAACTGAGGCCAAAAGGGTTAAGTGACTTACCCAGGATTACACAACTAGTGTAAAAGGCTAGATCTGAACTCAGGGAGATGAGTCTTCTTGACCCAAGCTCAACAATCTATTGTGCCATCTAGATGTCCCTGAGGCTCAGATATCTTGACTTAAAACAAAACAAAACAATAAGGCTTACCTTATCTCACAGGGTACGTGTGAAGAAAGTGTTTTTAAAATTCTAAAATGTTCTACTAATGAATCAATGAGAATCAAAGGTATAAAACTACAAGTAACCTTGGAAGTCATCTAAACTAGCCCACTTATTTTGTATTTATATATATATAATATCTTCTTATTACATAGAATTTATGTATTTATAAATATATTATGACATTTATAAGTACATAATGATAATATAATATAATATATAAATATATACATATACTAATTCTATAAAATATTATATATATATATTTTATAGATGAGAAAATAGAAATCCAGGGAGGCTGACTTGCCCAAGGTTATACAGGCAGCATATTTTGGAGGCAAGATTTGGACGTACAGCCTCTAACTCTGGTGTCTATCTTATTTTTTCTCCATTGTGCAATTTTTAGTTCAATTCAACAAACACTTGACAATAATAGCAGCTAACATTTGTATAGTGATTTAAAGTTTGCAAAGTGTTTTACATACATTATCTTATTTGATTTTCACAACAACCCAGTGAAATAGATGCTATTATCTTCTTTTATAGAGTAAATAAGGAATCAAACCAACTGTGTGACCCTGGGCAAGTCACTTTACCTGTACTGGCCTCAGTTTTCTCATCTGTAAAATGAGCTGGAGAAGAAAATGGCAAATCATTCCAATTAGCTCCATTTTAATGATAATAATAATAATAGCTAACATCTATACAGCTCTAACTATGTGCCAAGCCCTGTGCTAAATACCTTTTTTTTTTTGGAAAAAAATTATTTAATTAATTTAGAATATTTTCCCATGGTTACAAGATTCATGTTCTTTCCCTCCCTTCCCCCCACCCCCTCTTGTAGCCAACCTGAAATTCCACTGGGTTTTACATGTGTCATTGATCAATACCTATTTCCATATTATTGATATTTGCGCTAGGGTGATCGCTTAGAGTCTACATCCCTAATCATATCCCCCTCTACCCATGTGACTGATCAGTTGTTTTTCTTTGGTGTTTCTACTCCCACAGTTTTTTCCTCTGGATGTAGATAACATTCTTTCTCATAAGTCCCTCCAAATTGTCCTGGATCATTGCATTGCTGCTACTAGAGAAGTCCATTACATTCGATTGTGCCACAGTGTATTAGTCTCTGTGTACAATGTTCTCCTGGTTCTGCTCCTCTCGCTCTGCATCACTTCCTGGAGGTTGTTCCAGTCTCCATGAAATTCCTCTAGTTCATTATTCCTTTGAGAACAATAGTATTCCATCATCAGCATATACCACAATTTGTTTAGCCATTCTCCAATGGAAGGGCATCCCCTCATTTTCCAATTTTTTTGCCACCACAAAGAGCGCAGCTATGAATATTCTCCTGTGCTAAATACTTAAAAAATATAATCTCATTTGGTCCTCCCAATGACCTTGAGAGGTAGGTGCTATTATTATTAGCCCCATTTAAACAACCACCACCACAAGAACAGTAATAATGAACATTTCTATAACTCTTAATATGTTCCAGGCACTGTGCTAAGGACTTTATAATCATCTCATTTGATCCTTATGGCAACCCTGGGAATTAGGTGCTGTTATTATCCTCATTTTACAGATGAGGAAACAGAGGCAGCCAATAGTTAAATGACTTGCCCAGGTCATATACCTTATAACAATCTGAGGCTGGATTTGAACTCTGCTCATCTTGACTCTATGACCAGCATAAAGAAGTACCCAGTGCATCATGTAAGAAAATGAAGTTAGTAAAGCCACAGAGCTAGTTAGTGTCTGAGGGGGGATTACAATGTAGGTCTTCCCTACTCTCAGCCCAGCATCCCTCTGTTTTGCAACCCTTTATTAAGCATTTGTTATTAAATATATATTAAGATACTGTTAGGAAGGAGGGACACAACAATGAAAAAACTGACATCACAATGAAGGAGTTTACAATGTAACGGCATGAGGGGGTATGATACAACATATACACAAATAAACACGATCCAAGATAGGCAAAGGAGAGTCGGGTGAAACACTTTCTTGGACTTCTCCAACTTGCTTGGCTGTCCCTTCTTAGTTTACCTTACTCAATCATGATCCATGTCCTAAATATCCTAGGACTGTGCCCTGCAGGACCCCTTGTCTCTTCTCTGTCTATATTTTGTCCTGGTGACCCCATTGGTTCCCATACATTTAATTATCATCTTTATGCGGATAATTCTCAGATCTCTCTCTCTCTCCAGCTCTGGTTTCTCCCTGAGCCCCAGTTCTGAATCAACACTTATTGGACATTTCCAACTGGATGTCCCATTGGCATCACAAAGCTAACATCCAATCCAAAGCCAAACTCATTGTCTTCCACTTGTTCCCCGCCCCCCCAATGCCTCTAAAGTGTCTCCTCTTTTTAACTTCCCTGTTTCTTTTGAGGATGTCATTCAACATTGGAGTCATCTTTATCTCTTCTCTCTCACCTGGTTTTCCTCATACATGAAATGAAGACAATGGCAGCATGCATCTGGAGATGGAAGAGACCTTCAAGGCCATCTAGTCCAACCCCCTCATTTTACTGATATGGAAATTGAGGTCAAGAGGGATTAAATGACTCCCCTAAATTCAAACAATGGCAGAAGCAAGATTTGAACTCAGGTCCAAACCAGTCATCCCTTCCCTGGACCAGATGGCTCTCCTGCTTGCCTAATAGATGCAAATACATTGTAAATCTTAAAGAGGCTATAGAATAATAAAGAATTATTATTATTAATACTTAACCTTTCATCTCGGCAGACTAGATTATATTTAGAAGGTTGCAGAAAATGACTTTAAAGATACCTAAATGCTCTCTGGTACATTGACCTATTTGTTTTTTCAACACAAATGTTTTCTCAGCAATTGATTCTGAACATATCTAGAGAGGAAGAGACTATATGCTTAGGAAAAAATCACGGATGTTATTGCTACTAAAAATAAAGGCAACAGAAAATAATAACAACTACCAACTCCCATTCCTGTTTTCCCATCTCTATAAAACCTTTATGATAATAATCTATCTACTCACCTATCAAGGGTATCCTTGATGAAGGTATGAGGTGGGAATGGACAGGCTTTTACCAACAACATTTTATAGTACGGCACATACTGACGGTTATGTAACTGACTGAAGGGTAAAGAGAATACCAGATCTTGCTGTGCTTATTATTTGCTGACTATTAAAAATATTTTATTCAAAGAGCAAAATAGCATCTTAAAGAGGCCTCTCTTCTATGCATACATCAAAATCATCAAAAAAAGATTCTTTGAAAGAAATAACAGATCACTTTGCCTAGTGACCTTCTGATTAGTAATACTGAGCAAAGCACAAAAAAAGAGACATGTTTGCCATGGAGGTTTTCTAGTACTAAAAAAATATCTTCCATTAGATATTTCCATTTTCCACACCTCCATTTTCTTTCTTTGTAGCCCCATTTTAGCACAGTGCTGGTACATAGTAGGTGCTTAAATATTTTTTGACCAAGTTCAAATAGAAGAGAATGTCCAAAGAACAGCAATTATACAGACTCTGATGTGTAGCTGGACCAACAGCCCATTGATCTGGTCCATCATCATAAATATCTTGTCTAGACATTGCAAATGGACAATGAGCTGGCCATGGAATTGAATAGGATGAGGGATATAGCCTGGATTTTATCTGGGAAATTGTTCATTGCTTTTAATGACTCTAACCTTCTCCCTGAAACAAAAGCCCACTTTTTAAACATAAATATTCTAGTAATGCGATATGGCTGGCAAGCATGGAATGCTATATCCTCCAACAAAATAAATGTGGCCAGGTACCCAGAGGGCAAAGGGGAGATGCATGAAGGGCGCGAGTGGGTTATAGACTATTACTAGTAGAAAAACTGCAGGAGAAGTGGCAGAAAGGATATCACTTGTAGGACTGGAAAAGCAGGCTATATGTTCATAAAGGGTGAGAGTGAGATATAACTGACTGATATTCATGCAAGGTCAAGGTATCTAGAAGATGGTCCTCTGGGCAGTTAAATGGTAAAGTGAATAGAATGCTGGATCTGGAATTAAGATCTAAGTTCAAGTTCAGCCTTACTAGTGACCCTAGGCAAGTCACTTAACTGCCTTAATTTCCTCAGCAGTTAAATTGGGATAATATAGCACCTGCCTATAGATCATTGTGAGGATCAGATGAGATATTTGTAAAGTGCTTAGCATAGAGTCCAGCACATAATAGGTTCTAAATCCTTTCCTTCCTTCCTTCCTTCCTTCCTTCCTTCCTTCCTTCCTTCCTTCCTTCCTTCCTTCCTTCCTTCCTTCCTTCCTTCCTTCCTTCCTTCCTTCCTTCCTTCCTTCCTTCCTTCCTTCCTTCCTTCCTTCCTTCCTTCCTTCCTTCCTTCCTTCCTTCCTTCCTTCCTTCCTTCCTTCCTTCCTTCCTTCCTTCCTTCCTTCCTTCCTTCCTTCCTTCCTTCCTTCCTTCCTTCCTTCCTTCCTTCCTTCCTTCCTTCCTTCCTTCCTTCCTTCCTTCCTTCCTTCCTTCCTTCCTTCCTTCCTTCCTTCCTTCCTTCCTTCCTTCCTTCCTTCCTTCCTTCCTTCCTTCCTTCCTTCCTTCCTTCCTTCCTTCCTTCCTTCCTTCCTTCCTTCCTTCCTTTTCCTCCCTTCTTCTTTCCCTCTCTCCTTCCTTTCTTCCTTCCTTCTTCCTCTCTCCCTTCTCCCCTCAAAATGCTGAGTGGACTGAATTAAAAGAGGGCAAGATTCATTCAGGATGAGAAGGTATGATTGCATTGTACTCTGTATAATGGGATGGAATATCCTCATTGATAAGACTAAAGATTGATTGAGGGATCAGAATGAGATCTCCTGTTAATGGTGTGTGGTTGCTGATATCAGAAGATGCAGTCTCCAAGAAGTCAAGGTTGCAGGTGATCCAAAGGGCATGATGGCTACAAGGAAACTGATTCAATGATTATCTTTGTGGAATAAATGATCTAAGGGATGTGATTGAGGAAAGGTATGATTAATAACCAGAATGGGCTAGTCATGGTCTAAAAACAAGGGATAACAAATGGATGGCCTTGGCGCTTCCTCATACCCATGCAAGATAGAGAGCTTAAGGAAGGATTCCAGAGTATTGGATGGGTTTTCTAAGGAAGGCCTTAGTTTCTTTTCTTTCTCTCCTTCTCCCTCCCTCCTGCCTCTCTGTCTCTGTCACACACACACACACACACACACACACACACACACACACACACACACACGCGGACCCAAAGGAACATAACCACATATACTTGTCTCACAGCCATAAGGGAACAGAATTTTTTTTTGGGGGGGGAGGAGGGGAGGTCTTAAAGTTTGCTTTTATCTTAGGTTCTACCCTGCATGACTAATTTCATTCAAATTTTTAGCATTTAAGTTTCAATCGGTCTCATTACCCCTGAGAAACCTAGGGAGAGAACTGTGCAGCTGGGCAGGAATTCAGATTAGAGATATGATACAACAAGGAAACAGTCCCACCCTAAAATCAACAAGGAAAGAAAAGCTCATTAACATTTCCCTCCTCATGAAGCAAGTAGTTTCCTCATAAATATTCACCAATTCCAAAGTGTGGTAGAGGGGATTGTTAATACTCTGAAGTTAAGAAGGCTCCAGCAGGTTAATTCAGTTATCTTAATACAACTTCACTTTTCCAAAACCATCTGTTGGATCTGGAGAAGGGCAGTGAGTTCAGCTTATTCTGGCTCCTTGGAAAGGATCAGCTTTGAGTAGGAGAAGGATCTCCCTTCTCAGAGAAGTTTAGAGAACCTCAGGTCAATGATCACAGAATGTGCAAGCTGGAAAGAACCTCAGGTTCCATCTGGTCCAAATCACACCCAAGGAAATCCCCACTTTCACATCCCAAACAAGTGGCTGTCCAGCCTCTTCTTGAAGACTTGCATAGCATCTAGGGGAACCCACTACCTCTCTAGCTGGGTGATGCTGGGCAAGTCACTTAACTCTGTTTGTCTCAGTTTCTTCATCTGGGAAATGAGTGGGTAAAGGAAATGGCAAGTCATTCCAGTATCTTTGCCAAGAAAATCCCAAATGGGGTCATGCTGTGTTAGATTCAACTAAAAAATGACCGAACAACAATAACAATCACTTCTCTAGGCAACCCATTCTACTTTTGGATAGCTTTAAACATTAAAAAGTTTCTTCTGCTATCAAGTCTAAATTTGATTCATTGCAACTTTGACCCATTGTTCTTGGTTCTGCCCTCTGGGGCCAAACAGACCATATCAAATCCTTCCCCCAAATGGCAGCCCTTCAAAAACTCGAAGATATCCATCATTTGTCTCTGGAACTTTCTCTTCTCCAGGTCAATCATGCTAATTCCTTCCATCCTCATGACATGAACACAAGGTTCTTCACCGTCTTAGTTGCCTTCCTCTGGATACTCTGAAGTCTCTCAAAGTCCTTTTAAAACCATGGTGTCCACAGTGTGGTAGTTCAGTCATTTTCTGTTGTGTCTGATTCTCTGTGGCCCCAATTTGGGGTTTTCTAGGCAAAGACCCTGGAGTGATTTGCCTTTTCTTCTCTAGCCCATTTTATAGATATGGAGACTGAGACAAACAGGGTTAACTGACTTGTTTAGGGTCACACAGCTAGTAAGTATCTGAGGCTGAATTTGAACTCATTCCTATTTCTTGGTCTGGCTATCAACCCACTGAGCCACCTCACTGCTCCACCCCTATTACTCTTAATGAAGTCCATTAGTTGGTACAACTTTTGAGTTTTAGGTGTAGCTTGCATTTATAAAGTGTCCTAAGGTTTAGGAAAACATTTTTTCTCCCATAACAACCCTATAAAGTTGGTAGTGTGAACATTTATATTTCTCTTTTACAGATGAGATAGTATAATGGGATAGAGTGTTGGATTTCATCAGTAAGACCTGAGTTCAAATCTTGTCTCAATTACTTTCTTAGCTGTGTGACCCTGGGACTTAACCATTCTCAGTCTCAGTTCCCCCAATCAGTGGGGTCAATAATAACACCTATTTCCTAGCACTGTTGTGAGAATCAAAGGAGATACCATGTAGAATGCTTTGCAAACTTTGAAGTTCATTACAAATACAAGCTCTTTATAATGACTATTCTGAGGAACCACCAGTGAAATTCTGTTTGGCATTCAAAGCCCTTCCCAATGTAGCCTCCTCCTACTTTCCCAGTTTTCTTATGCCTTATTCCCCAATATGTACTGTTTGATCCAGTGATGCCTTTCTCCTGACTGTTCCAGGAATCAGACATTCCATCTCTCCACTCTAGGCATTTTTTCCCTGGCTATTCACATGCTTGAAATGCTCTCTCTCTCTCTTCTGCTCCAATTATTGACTTCCCCAGCATCCTTAATGTCTCAACTAAAATCCTACCACATTCTACAGAAAGCCTCCTCAACCCCTCATAATTCTAGGTCCTTCCTTTTAAATTATTTCCTACTTATCTTGTATAAAGCTTGCTTTGTAAAATTTGTTCGCATGTTAACTCCCCTATTAGATTGTAAGCTTCTTGAGGTCAGGTACTGTCTTTGTCTCTTTTTGTAACTCTTTTCTCTTTTTTGGTAACTCGTGTCTCGTTTTGTAACTCCAGCACTTAATTCAGTTGGTTCTTATAAATGTTCATTAATTGTTTGATCTGAGTGAAGGCTTCCTTTGCTGCTTCATCATGGGATGGGAGTAAGATTCTAGTATAGACAGAAGGTTGAGAGGTCTTTCCACATTTTGAGTATGGGTCTGGTGATGGACTGTATTCTGAGGACCAGACCAGCTATGTCTATAGAGCCTCACTACCAGAAAGACCACAGAGAGGATTGTGTTGAATTTTAGGTATATAGCAACTCCTTACCTTGTGACTTAGAATCAATACTAAGTATTGGTTCCAAGGCAGAAGAGTGGTAATGGCTAGGCAACTGGGGTCAAGTGATTTGCCCAGGATTTACACAGCTAGGAAGTATCTGAGGCTAGATTTGAACCTGGAACCTCTTGTCCCCAGGTCTGGCTCTCTATCCACTGTACCACCTAGTTGTTCCCACAGCAACTCTTGACTATTGCTTACAAAAGTGATTCTTTATTGGTATAGAGGAAGGAGCCAGGAATGGAATAATAGAAGCCTGACGTTCAGGCAAATTCATCCATGGTTTCATGGTCATTGGCCAACCTGGCCTCACAGCCTCAGGCCTGACTTCTAGTCTAGAGTCATATTCAGCTGAGAAAAAAATAATAATGGGGAAAACTTGGATTTGAACTCAGGCTTCCTAGCTTTCCAGTTCAATTTCTTTTTACTACCTCTTAGGGATCACCTAGCACCAAATTCCCTTATCTCTCATACTCCTTTTCAGATGAAAGAGAGGTATAACAGTGACTTGCCTCTGGGTACTCATAGCATCATAGATTAGGAGGACCCAAGATTCTGTGGTTCTTCTTGTATCTCCTTCTCTGGGCAAAATAACCCCACTATTTCTTATGTGATTTGGTTTCCAGATACTCCAGCCTTCTGGTTGCTTGTTTCTGTATACATTCTGGTGTGTTCAATGACCCTCTTTAAATGAGGCATCAGGGATTAAAGGTACTCTAGATGTATTCTGACTGTGATATAGCAGTTATGTAGATAATTAACTTCCTTCAAGCTGTACACTAGACTCCTACTAAAGTAGCCTAGGGTAATGCTAACTTTTTTGACTACTATATGATATTGTTGGCTCATATTGATCCCACCAAGAACCCCCCCCCCCCAGGTCCTTTTCCAGTGAACTGCTGTCAGGTCTCCCCTAACTTGTGGCACTGATTTTTGGAACTCAGTTACCGGAGATAAATGGATATTTATCTCCATTCAGTTTGAATTGATTAGTTTGGGCCCATCATTCTAGCCTGTTTCAATTCCTTTAAATATTGGTTCCGTTATTGAATAGATTATTTTTGTGTCATCTACAAATTTGACATATGTGTCTGCTATGTTTTCATCCAAGTGATTAATAAAAATGTTGAGGACAGTACCAAGTATAAAACCCTATGGTGTACCATAACCAATCTCATTCTATGTTGGAGGGATCCATCAATCATGAATCCACAGTAATATTCAGCATACACCACAATGATAGCATGAGAAACTCTGTCAAATGCCTTCCTGAAATCGAGAATCACTGTCTATGGCTTTCTCCTACTCTATTAGTCTGAAAGATCAAGCAGAAGAGTATTGTTCACATTTGAAGTGATGAGGGCTTGTTCATTGGTTGATTGTCATCCTTCATACTCACAGAGGGCCAAAATGACATCATTGGTGATTTCTCTTGACTAGCACATAAATTGGATTTAAATGAGGCAGAGTTGCACAAAGTTGTTGGCTTCAATCTCTCTTCCAGAGTCATCCAAGTCCAATGACAAGACAAAAGTCAGGATGACTGGTGATAGCTTGGGATGCAGTGGATGACCTTGGCTTCTTCAATGTCTAATCAATCTCTAAGGTCTCTACTCTTCTAGTCTAGGCAATATTACTCTCTCTCTCTCACTCTCTCTGTCTCTGTCTCTGTCTGTCTGTCTGTCTGTCTGTCTGTCTGTCTGTCTGCCTGTCTCTCTCTTTCTTTCTCTCTCCCTTATCTTCCATCTTAGAATTAAAACTGTGGTTCCAAGTCAGAAGAATGGATGAGCTAGGCAATGGGGGTTAAGTGACTTGCCCAGAGTCACACAGCTAGGAAGTATCTGAGGTCAAATTTGAATTCAGGACCTCTTCTCTCTAAGACTGTTTCTTAATCCCCTGAGCCACCTAGTGGCCCACTATTTTAGGCAATATTCCAGTGGAGTTCTGATTTTATCAATGCTGTACTTCCTATAGTAGTATATATGTATCCACACACACACACACACACACACACACACACACACATATACATATCTATGCATATATCATATGCATATACATATGCATAGAGACAGCAATCCAGCCTCATTCTGTTTAACTCTTGCCTATTTCTATCAATTAATCTTCCACAGCAGGTCTACTCACCATGTTGGGGACCTTCCTCTAGGATTCTTGATATTACATGCAGCCTCTCCATCCCTTTCCTCATTACATGATTGATTCACCTCTTTTTCCCATCACACATCTCTCATGATATTTTTAATATTACATTTCTGGAAAGAGTAGCTTTTTTATACCTACCAAACATCTGTCTATTACTCTTTGGGTAACCCTCAGTTTTGATTCTTAGAAGACTGTGGCATTCCATGATTTCCTTCCATATTGGTATTAAAAGGGGAGTTTTGTTTTAGGGAGATGAACAGGCTATTCTAAATCCTCATTGTGATCTGGAGGTGATGCTGGGTTCTCAAAATTTATATTAGTGAAGCCCAAGCTCTGACACGTTAGATAATGTTGGAAATGATTTGAGTATCATCTATGGGCTTAGCAATATATTGTGTGTCTTGAGGATCATCTTAGTTAAGTATGGGGAGGGAGGTCATCACCAATAGGCTAGCTACTAGGTGACGAATTCTTTGGCCATAGCAGCTCATGAAACCAGCCAAAAATCAATGAGGATAGTTGGTTGCAACTCATTCCCAATAAACCCACATTAACTTCTTTTCCCCCCACAAACCCTTACTTTCTGTCTTAGAATTGATACTGTGGATCAGTTCCAAGGCAGAAGAGTAGCAAGGGCTAGGCAATGGGGGTCAAGTGACTTGCCCAGGGTCACACAGCTAGGAAGTGTCTGAGGCCAGATTTATACCTAGAACCTCTCATCTCTAGGCCTGGCTCTCAATCTATTGAGCCACCTGGCTGTCCCCACATTAACATCTTTTTTTTTTTTAAACTTTACTTTCCATCTTAGAATCAACACTATGTATTATTTCTTATGCAAAAGAGCAGTAAGGGTTAGGCAATGGGGGCTAAGTGACTTGTCCAGGGTCATGTTGTTAGGAAGTGTCTGAGGCCATATTTGAACTCAGGACCTCCTATTTACATTAACTTCTAAGGATTACCTCTTTATTTTTTAATTGCTTACAAACCATTCACTTAATAATCCATTCTAGATTTTTCAATATGGATCAATGTTAACTATAGATTTTAGTAATACATCTTTTGTAGATTGGGGTATTTCAATGATCAACTGTGAAAGATTTAGCTACTCTCAGCAATATAATTATCCAGATCAATTCTGAAGGACTTATGATAAAGAAAGCTCTCCACCTCCAGAGAAAGAACTGTTAGAGTTGGAAGGCAAATCAAAGCATATGATTTTTCACATTAGTTTATTTATGGTTTTATTTTGGGGTTGTGGTTTTTATGAATATTCTCTTACAACAATGACCAATATGGAAGTATATTTTGCATGATAATACAAGTCTAACCCAGATCAAATTGCTTTCCATCTCTGAGAGGGAAAAGAGACAGGAGAGAGGGAGACAATTTGGATCTTATAATTTCAAAAAAACATATGTTGAAAACTGGGAAAATAAAATATCTTTGAATAAAAAGATAAACTAACAACAACAACAACAACAACAGAAAATTGGGTTATATTTTGCCTGCCTTTTGGCACCTCTCCTTTTCTCCTCAAGATGCCTTAAAACTGACTTTAAGTTCCTATGATCACAACTGTATGTTTATCACAGCTGTTGTTGTTAAGTCATTTTCAGTTGTGTTTGACTCTTTGTGACCCCATTTGAGGTTTTCTTGGCCAAGATACTACTGTAGTTTATCATTTATTTCTCCAGCTCATTTCCCAGAGGAGCAAACCGAGGCAAATAGGATCAAGTGACTTGCTCAGGCTCACTTGCCCAATGTCTGAGGTCATATTTGAATTCAGTTTTTTCTGACTCCATTCCCAACACTGACTTGAATTCATACAGTGACTAAGTACTTGCTAAACTTCTCCACTTTAACTGCCTCTCAGTGATATTTGTTCTCTCTTTTCCAGCTGGAAGATTATTCTTCTTGATGGAGAAGGGAGAAGTAAGATAGCAGCTGAGCCTGCATCCATCTTTTACATTATAGCAAAATGCATTCTCATCTCTTACCTCATTTGATCCTGACCACATCTCTGTGAAGTGAGCAAGGCTGGTATTCTTAGTCACATTTTAAGATGAAGAAACTGAGGCTCAGAGATGCTAAAGGATCTGTCCAAGGTCCTGTAGAAGTTGTAGAGGCAAGAGTAGAACCCAGGTGTTCTAACACCAAATCCAGTATTCTCTCCATTGTACCGCTGCCTCCAAAAGAAGCTTCTGTCTTATTGGTCAAAGGGTAGTGCTAGATGAGCTTTTTCAAGTGGTATCTTAACTATTCCTTAGCCATCTTTTAAAAAAATTGGAATACAAGACTAAAAAGTCCTATATGTCGTCCTTAGCATTTCCTACAAGTCTCATTCCGTCCAGGTCTTTGCTTTCTTACCTATTCTTTCGTATTCATCCTTTGTTCTGTGCCCCTTCTTCCATCTTTTGTACATATCCTTTTAAAATCAGAGTTCCTTGGAGAGTTCTCTTTGCTACATTGCTTTTTGTTGCTGCTTCCTCTTTTTCTTTCTTACTGGGATTATTTATGTTTGGATATCCAGAATTTCATTTCTTGGGTCCCCATTCCTCTTGAGCTGTCTTTGGTTTCCAGAGTTTTAAGATCATACCTATCTTTTCTGTCCCTGTTGCTGTTTTTGAATCAGTTTTCCTCCAGTCTACGGATGACTATAAACAGTTCCTTTCTTTGTTTTTTATCAGCGCGCACACACGCGCGCGCACACACACACACAATCACCCAATCATTCATCAGGAGTGATAGCAGACAGACATACTCAGGTTTTACATTATTGAGATTTAGTTCAGAACTCTTAATACTTTCTCAAGATAGTTTTACAAGGCTCAGTTGAATTGGACAATCTCTAATAGGAGGCCCAGGTCATCATTGAGATAGTCCTGGGGATGAAATTCCTGCTCCTCATCTCTCATAGAGAGACTTTTCTAGAAGCCCCCTCTCCTTTCCTCCTCCTGTCCCCTATTTTCTTCCCCCTTTCCATTCTCTTTTTCCTGCCTTGCTAGCATTTCCTCCTCTCCTCCCCACTTGTCTTTCTGAAAATCATGCCTTCACCAAGACACAGAGCAGATGGGTCTAGATGACAGCTTGACATCAATTCAGCAAGCTGTAAAAGAAGCAGGAATTCAACAGAAGACTTGAGGAGGGGGTCAGGCCAACAGCATAGGGGTACCAGGTCAGGCTGAGCCTCTCCTATAGTGAGTATACTGGGTGAGTACTTGGAACTCCCTGTTTGGTTCTTCTGCTCAAGGGGCCTCTACGAGACCACTAGGCAGAAATTAGTCCCAGTACATGAAGGCTGATGCCATTGCTAAGGGCTCTTAGGACAATGCCCACTTATCCATATTTCAATCTGCCACAGGAATCTGGAAACACAAGGGACAGGACTGGGGGGTGGGGGAGGAGCGGGAATGAAGAGTATTATCAAGCTTATTACCCCAACTAGAAGATAGTGAGATTCACAGTCTAATTAGTACTGGGCAGGAAGAACATAGAAATGATGACAAAAGTCCTCCTTCCTTCAAGGGACTCATCAGGGGACAGAACCACCCTCTACTCCTACCCCCTTTTGAGCTCAGGGAGATAGAACAATTAAAAACAAATATTTCCAGTCTCAGCGCCCACTCTGCTCCCTGTCTCTCTCATTAATGAAAATCTGCACTCACTAAGGGCTCTTAGGGGACTCACTACCCACCTCACTCACTTCCTGCTTTGAAGTAGCTCTGGGAAGGGTGCTCCAAAAGAGCATTCAGGGGCTTCCTGACACTTAGCAGCTC